>NC_037683.1:63687395-63710406 GCF_003255815.1 Theropithecus gelada | reverse complement strand
AAAAAAAAAAAAAAAAAAAAAAAAAAAGATCTGGCCTTGAAACATCATATGTGGTATTAAAAATTTATTCTCTAAGGTGTGATTGCAGTTCAGGCTTTTTTTTTTGTGGTGGGGAATGGAGATGAGGTGAAATGAATGGGAAATAATTTTGAATAGTCATTAATTCCGTATCAGTTTTAATGTTTTATTTTGCACTGAGATGATCTCTGAGGGGAGAATTACGCATTTTGGGGGCAGTGGGGTGAGTAGCGCAGGTGTTACCTATTTCTTTTCAGTTCTGCTCAAGACCATAGGATTATATGGCTGGAAGGCATACTAAGGACTCTTTAGTCTTGTGTTTCACAAACTTCAGTGTGCCTAAGTCAGTTGTGCCATGCTGCATAATTCCAGAGGTCACTGAAGAATAGATCTGTGCAACTAAAAGCCAAGAAGTTTTTCACTGCAGATTTCTGAGCCTCACCCTCAGAGATTCTGATTCAATACGACTAGGATAGGTTTAGGGCTATACATTTGTTATAGGTACCCCCTCCATTCCCACCCTTCCCTCTCACCCACATACCGACAGAGGATTCAGACACATTTTGACCAAAGACCACATCTTAGGAAACACTGATATGATCTGTCTTATTTACAGATGAGAGAGGTAGGGTTCTAGAAAGTTGAGTTGACTTGTCCCAGTTTGTTAGGGAGAGAGGTGGGAGTGAACCATGTATCTCATAACTCTGTTTAGTGACTTTTTTCCCATCAGAGCATATGCTATTATTTTAGTGTTTAGTTACATCATGAACTAAAGATATGAACCACCGGTTTAAAGTGTCTTTATTTGTAGTAACTGCAGTTGTTTATAAATGGTTTTCAGATGTTTAGGAATAGCCTCAGCTCAGTCACTCTGCAGCAGAGGAATGATCAGAGACATAGGGGAAGGAAAGCCCCTGTCCTTACGCCCCTCTTATAACCTGCTGGAACACGGCTTCTGTGTGTTTTTTCCTCAAGTCATCATGCTCCTGGAAGATTAATAGATACTTGTTTAGAAAACCATCCAAAGCATCCAGGAAGCTGACACTTGACGAAATGGAGAATACGTGCTGCTCAACACCTTCTATCCCCAAGTGCAATGTAGCAACTGTTGCTACATTCTTGGAGGAAAGGAAGGAAATGTTTCATGTGCCTATTATTTAGGATGTTCTCCCCATCTCTACCACAAACCAGCCAAACAAAATACGTGGAGACACGCTCCACTGACTCATGCAGTCTGTGATGTTGTACTGCATATGGAAAGCTAAGAAGTTTTCTTTATTATTAATAATCATTGTCATACAGCTTGTATGTTTTATGAAGAATGATTATTGTGATGTTTCTTTCAGACATCACCTGCAGAGAAATAAAGGTTGTTTATTATTAAAGAGTGCTTATTGATTGGTATAAGATGAAATTCAAATTATCAGTTTCGAATGCTAGTTTTAAAACTGTATTATTCAGGATGGACTAGATCACGCTATAATAGCAAACAACCCCCAAATCATGGTGGTTTAACACCACAAAGGTTTATTTTACCACTCAGCCCCATCACCAGTGTGGATTCTCAGGAACGCTTGGCTCACTGCGTGCACTCAGGAATCCATGCTGATGGCAGCTCCATCTCAACCCGCATTTCCATAGCCACCTAGGCGGGAAGAAGAGAGTGCTGCTCTGAATAAATACTTCCACTCAGAGGTGACACAGGACACAATGATTTTTTACTTCAATGTAGAACCAATAGATTCACTTTGGCAATCTCCTGCCAATGGTTAAAACAAGAGGTGCTTTTGCTCGCATACTATCGGCCAATCAAATTCAAGAGGCTTGTAAGTGTAATGTTATCATGAATCCAGAATATCCCCTTTCTTGTTTTGGTTTCCACCAATTAGCTTTTCCAGACTTTCAGACTTCCAAGGTGTGGTCTAGATTTTTAAGTTTTCTGACTGTGTGTGTCTATGTGTACAGAGATTCTCTGACATTACAGTGAAACCACGTATAATTATCTTTATCTTACCCATTAAAATTATTTTAAAACTTATAATATGGGAGAATATATATAACACAATTGACCATCATGACCACTTTTAAGTTTACATTTCAGTAGTGTGAAGTACATTTACATTGTTGTACAACCATCCTCACCATCCATCTCCAGAGCTCTTTTCACCTTGCAAAACTCAAAGTCTATATCCATGAACAACTCCCCATTCTCTTCTTCCCCTAGCCCCTGGCAACCACCATACTGCTTTCTGTTGATGATTTTGACTACTCTAGGTACCTCACATAAGTTGGAATCACACAGTATTTGGTTTTATTTTGTGACTGGCTTATTTCACTTAAACGTAATGTCCACAAGGCTTATCTATATTGTAGCATATATCAGAATTTCCTTTCTTTTGGGGGCTAAATAATATTCCACTGCATGTATGTATATGTATATATGTATATGTATGTATATGTATATACGTACATATACATACATGCAGTGGAATATTTTTATATAAATGTATATTTAGATATAAATTATATATATATGGCCCTCTATCTATGGGATTGGCATCTATGAATTCAACTTTAGATCAAAAATATCTAAAAATAAAAAACATGGTTGCATCTGTACTGAATATGTACAGACTTTTTTCCTTGTCATTATTCCCTAAACAATACTGTATAACAACATATTTACATAGCTTTACATTGTATTAGGTATTTTAGAGATTATTTAAAGTATTTGGGAGCTGTGTAAATTATGCTGATATTACACAATAGAAGGGACTTGAGCATCTGTGGATTTTTGTGTTCCTGAGGTGTCTTGGAGTGAATCCCCCTGGATACTGAGGAACAGCCGTATATATACTGCATTTTATTTACTCACGCATTCATTAGTGGACACTTGAGTTGCTTTCTTTTTGGCTATTGTGAATAATGTTGCTATGAAATTGATGTTCCATTTTGTTTTATGTGTGGTTCTTTTTCTTTTCTTTCTTTCTTTCTTTCTTTCTTTCTTTCTTTCTTTCTTTTTTTTTTTTTTTTTTTTTTTTTTTGAGACAGGGTCTTGCTCTGTTGCCCAGGCTGGAGTGCAGTGGTACTATCAGGACTCACTGCAGCCTCGACTTCCTGGGCTCAGGTGATTCTCCCACCTCAGCCTCCCAAGTAGCTGGGACTACAGGGATACGCCAACCACGCCCGGCTAATGTTTTTGTATTTTTATTAGAGACAGGGTTTTCACCATGTTTCTCAGGCTGGTCTCAAACTCCTGGCCTCAAGCGATCTACCTGCCTCAGCCTCCCAAAGTGCTGGGATTACAGGTGTTAGTCACTGAACCTAGTTCTTTTTCTGTATACAAGAAAAGCAACACCTGCCTCTTGAGACTTCTAGTTTACTATTTTGGGAGATCCAGGAAACAATCCTTTTTGAGCTCAATGTAGAACTAATAGTTTCACATTGGAAATCTGCCAATGGTTAAAACAAAACCTGAGCAATACTCTACCACTTCTTCTACCTTTAGCCAAATCAACAGAGCCAAGGAGGATTCCTGTGTTTAGTCTTGTATGTAACCTGCAAATCTTGACATTTTTCAAGATCGGGGACAATATGTTGCTAGGACATTATTTTTCCTATAACAATCTGGGAGTATGACAAAAAGAAATTATATGTTTTGTCAGGCATGGTGGCTCACACCTGTAATCCCAGCACTTTGGGAGGTTGAGGAGGGAGGATTGCTGGAGGCCAGGAGTTCAAGATGAGCCTGGGTGACAGAGCAAGATCCTATCTCTAACAAGAACAAGCAAATAAATTGTATATTTTTTGTGCATCTGACTCATACTATGTGAAGGGAGGTCAAATGTGAATCAGTATTTAAAATGCAAACTAATTGCACACATGGCATGGTGTGTGGAGCAACAGACAAGGTAGAATTTTAGGAAGGGTGCTGAAAGAGAAGGCAACAGATCAGGAAACTCTGCTTACTACTACCTGCTAATTACACAGCTATGGACAAAACAGTTATGTAGCCTTTCCGAGTGTGTGTGTGTGTGTGTGTGCGCGTGTGCGTGTGTGTGTTTGAATTGGTAGAATGAAAGGCTTAGATTACATGATCTAGTGGGTTAAGACCAATTAACCATAAAATTTTGAAACGATGAAGAATAGGGGTTTCTACCCTTTTTAAATATAAAAACTTTTTAAACACAAACGTATTAATAGTTCCTGTTTAGATTTTTGAGAAACAGAAATTGGATCATGGCACTCCCCTGCTTAAAGTCTTCAGTGATTTCCTGCTGCTTTTACATCAGTATTTCTCAGCCTTTTCATTATCACCTCCCTAAAAAGCTTTTTTAGACATTTTATCCTAATCCACTCCACCACCCCCATGAAATCTTAACACCGCATGTACTGTAAGACCTCTTCTGTATCCCTAAGAACCAATTTTTCACCCCTTTGGGGGCATTATTGCCCCCACTGAGAATGCATGCTTCCGAATAAGCTGGGAAACCCTTATTATGGACATCAAGGCCTTGCCTGAGCCAGCCCCTGCCTAGCTCCCCAGGTTCCCTCACTCCTCTTCCTCCCTTCCATCCTCCTCCTCTTCCCCTCCCTCAGCTCCCTTCTACCCAGGTGTCCTGCCCTTCTTTTCTTTCAGTTCCCCAAGGGCACCAAGTGTTCAGGGACTTTGCACTATTTGTTTTCTTTGCCTGGAGGCCCTTTCCTTTATTTTAAATTAATTATTTTATGTTCATCTATCTGGCCTGCAGCTTAAGTATCACTTCCCCAGAAAGTCCTGGCCCTGAACTTCCTTCTGTGTTCGATGGTTTCTGCCATTATTTCTCACAATGCTCATTTTCTTTCTAGCGCGTGTTTGCATTTTCTTTCATATACTTCTTTGCATTTTTGTTATATGTCTGCCGTCCCCAGTACATTGTACACATGAGGCCGGGGTGGACTCGCTCTGCACTCTATATATGTCACATCTAGTTCTGTGCCTGGCATTGTTGAAAAAAGGATTACTGAAATATTTTTGAGAAAATATGCAGTGAATAAAACTGTCCTGAACTTGGCATTGGTTTTACAGTGAATGTATACATTATTAATTACAGCAGCACCTATGTATGTATGTTATTTAAAGAAATATTAACTACCATAGTAGAAAAATCCTGAAATCTCAGAGTTTTAACAAAATAGTTTCTCAGTCACATAAAGTCCAGTTGGCAGGGCTGAAGTGGGGGTGGGTGCTCTTCAAGCACCCATTCAAAGGATTGGTTTGATGGAGTCTCTGCCATCTTTAATACATAACCTCCAAGGTCACCCTGGTGCCTGTATCTGGATGACATATGGGGGAAGGGAATGTTGAGAATTGCATGGGGAAATTTTCCTGGGGGTAGTCCTGGGAGTGGAATGCATCACTTCTGCCCACGTCCACTTCTTGTATTCTTTACTAGGCTCAAATCTGTAGGGTCCCATTCCCACTTATCCCTCCGCAAGAAATCAGTTTCATGGTCATACCTCCCAGCATGGGAGGCTGGGAGGATAGCTATGAGTTTAGGAGGTCACACAAACTGGTCTCTGGCACATTGCGCTTGGAGAGTCATATGTGCAAGTGCGTAGATGATGTCTGGATACATATGGATTCACAAATGACTTTCAAGAATATAGAAATCCTAAAGAATTCCAAGACCCAGAGGATGGAAACCACTAAAAATAAGAGTGTGAGTTTTGTTTGCGGAGAGGTTTTTGCCTGCTTCCTCATTTCAAAATTGTAAGGTAAGATATGGTGGAGTGGGGTTGAGGGGAACCAGTTAGAAATGCACTACGTGCATCTTGACTGAACAAAGCTATTTGTTGCCCTACAGCAGTGAATCTTCCCAGGCTCTTGTGTAGCTGTATTCATAATATGTGCTGATTAGCATCTTGTCAGCTGAATGGAAGCCCAGGTGGGGTTCTGGTTGGACTGCTGGCGGCATTGTCCTTAATAAAATGGGGCCTTTCAACCAATGGGCTATTTTCAGTTCCCAAATCACCTGATAAGTCCTAGTCTTTTGATGAACTACAAATAAAAACCAGTTCTCCATCTCATAGGGGCTGTTAATCAAATAGTGTCTGTCTTTTTAAAGAGAAAAAAAGACCTATTGCATGTCTGGTTCATAATACAACAAGGCAATTGTAACTGAGCTATGACATCATGATACTGTACTTTTATCTGAGCCAAAGCTTACCTGGCCATCCTTCAGATTTGCCATTCTTCCAGACTCCACAAGATAGGAGCAGAAATATGAGCCTGGGTGCTGCTTTTGTGCACAGTTTGTGGCCTCTCTTTTAACTCCATTCCTTAGCGGAAAGAATTCAGAGTTTGGTGGGTGAGGTGGGCTGCTGCATTCTTTCTATTTCAATTGTATTGAGGAGCCTTCGAGATTTTCCATTTTTGTTTTCTTTCATCGTCCATCTAGTTGTAAAAGCTAGCTGTCCCTTTGGAAAAGTTGGGGGGAGGAGACAGCATTTAGAGACAAACTACAGCCTTCAAATAGAAAATGTACAATTAAACTCTAAAATTTCAAAGAAGTTAGTTTGCAAATTGGACATTTTTCAAGAAATGTAAGTATTTTCCACATCCTGCCTCTTTCACCTGTCTTTTTTCGTTTTGCATAAGGTGCAGTCTCAGATCGGTGTTGTCCTGTTTTCTGTTTCTGATGAAGCTTTCAAGTGTTTGATTGGCATCTATCAGAAAGTTGTGGCAGCTGTGAACGCTCATCCAAAAGCAGATGAGAGGGGTCATGGTGACATCCTTCTTGGTTCTTTAATAGGATTAGCAAGGAGGTTTATGCTGAAATCCCATCGAGGGTCAGAGCTAGACAATGAGGGAGCTCCCAAATCCATAGATCCGTCATTTGGCAAAATCTTTACAGCAGTGCTGATTGGCAACAAGCTGGTGAATAATCATCTTCCCATGTGTATTTTCAAAACTGCCTCATTTAGAGCAAGACCACAACGTAGAGGCTGTGTGGAAATGGCTCAATGGGACCCCTGCTGTTTGGAGACTTTGCGTTGCAGGTCATTCAAATCCACCTGTGCACAGGCTTGGCTTGCCTGCATCTGGCAACGTGCCATTTCCTGCGGGTTTTGTTGTGGGTCTTCCCCCAAGTAGAGGATCTCTGTTCAGAGCAATGCTAATTGGGTGGGATTTCGGGAGCCTCTCAGCCAACCATGAGCTCAAGCAGTTCTTTCTTGCAGCTGTACTCGATTATGTTTTTAGCTGCCACTGTTAATGAGTCAAAAGCCACATCTGTTGAGAGCTGGGCTGGCACTTCCAGGGCGGTCGGCCACCTTTCTGTCAGTTGTTCCAAAGATAGTCCTGGGTAGGGAGCAGATGAAACTGAGTGTAGGGTGTTTGGTTCTGTGAGGCTGTTTTGAGGAGGAAAAAAGGGAGAAATGATTGAATTTGCCATTGAGTGGCTAGCCAGTACATTTTATATCTCTTATGCTTTTTTGTCCTGGTTGCTTTTATTTCAATTAGAAAGTCTTCGTGGCAAACTCATTTTTCACTGAAGGTGCAGTAGAGCTATCTCTCTGAGTTTTGAAGACTTTTCCTGTAGAATCTTTCATTCCTTGGGTGATTTCTGAAGCTGAAACTTTGGAAAAGATGACAGGAATAAACTTCCACTAAGTTTATCTCATTCATTTCTAAATCTTTTCTGTGTATTGGGTGGAGATAACTATATTCCCTTTAGTGCAGGCTATCCTGGAAAATATTTTCATTTTGAATACAGTGATCTAAGTAATCAGCTTATTACAATAGACTATTCTCCATGTTGTCCTTTTTTTGAAACAAATACAAGTAAATTGCAAGCACTTTGGAATTTCTTTAGGAATCCATAATCTAGATAGCTCCTCTTCTGTCATGACCATATATACGATTATTTCTTCACATTTTAGGACTCATTTCTTCAAGTGGTTTCGACTTCCTATTTTCTGGATTTGATCCATCACTTATGTCAGATCAATTAGATAGTTAAGTCCTTTGCAGAAAGGACTAAGCCTGGTCCATCATGATTACAAAATGCCCAGCTTGAAAAACCGTGCATGGTAGGTACTGCTTAGATTAAGTTGTGTGTGTTTCTTTTCAGTGCTGTAATAAATTGCCACAAATCAAGTGGCTTAAAACAAGAAAAAAATATTTTCAGAAATCCAAAATAAAAGTTTCAGCAGATGCCATGCTCTCTCCCATGGCCCTGGGAGAGAATCTGTTCCTTGATGCTTCTGGGTTCTGGTAGCTTTCAGCATTCCTTAGTCTTCCTTGGCTTGTGGCTATATCACTCCACTCTCTGCCTCTGCCTTTATAGCACCTTCTCCTCTGTACGTGTCAAATCTGTCTCTGCATCTCTCTTGTGATGGCATTTGAGAACTCACTGGAATAATCCAAGATAATCTCATCATCTGAAAGTCCTTAACTTACATATGCAGAGACCGTTTTTCCAGAGATAGGGCAGGGCATATTTTTGGGAGCCTCATCAGTCTACCACACGCATGGATGGATTCTGCATAACATTGTGGTCAGTCATTGGATCTTCATTTAGGCACTTGTATTAGTCCATTCTCACACTGCTATAAAGAAACACCTGAGACTGAGTAATTTATAAAGAAGAGAGGTTTAGTTGGCTCACAGTTCTGCAGGAACTATAGGAAGCATGGCTGGTGAGGCCTCAGGAAACTTACAATCATGGCAAAAGGCAAAGAGAAAGCAGGCTCATCTTACGTGGCTGGAGCAGGAGGAAGACAGAGAGAGGGGAGGTGCTACACATTTTTAAACAACCAGAATTCATGAGAGCTCACTATCTTGAGAACAGCAAGGGGGAAATCCACCATCATGATCCAGTCACCTCCTACCATGTCCCTCTTTGAACATTGGGGATTACAATTTGACCTGAGATTTTAGTGGGGACACAAATCCAAACCATATTAACACTTAACCTCAAAGATACTTGATTCTGTTTCATTTTTGGTGGGCTGTTTGGTTCAAATCACTTCCTTTTTAATATCCTCTTCTTGTTGTTTCGTCTTTACAGTATTAACTTATCTGCAGTGAAAATGGCTCCCACTGCAGTGGGAATGACTTTGATATTGGCAGTCTTTGTCATTAATAATGAATTTCACATGTTGTTTGGGACTGAGGACAAGGCACTATCACCATTGAAACTAATCAGGAAGCTGTATGTGGTGTCCAAAGTGGGTTTATTGTGCATATATAGGTTAGATGGCATCAAAGTTTTGTTGTTAAGGTAATTTCCCCATAAACTCAGCTTCTGGCATTTTACTCTGTAAGCTTTATTCCTGTCTTTAAATTCCCTTCCTCTAGAATTTCCAGTTCCATAATTCTTCAAATCTCTGGGACCTACAAGCCCTATTACTTCCACCTTTTCATGACCCTATTTCCCTCCTTGGCTAGCTAAAATGCTTTGTCAAAGTGTTATAATCACTTCCTCAAATTCCTGCTCTCTCTTTGGTGCACTCACTTGTTTAAGTCTTAACACAGCTTCTGTGCAGATGAATGGCTTGATTTTGATTCATGACCACTGTCCTCAAGTGGGTTTACATGCCGCTCAACAATGATGCCAAATTTCCCAAAGTCCATCCATTCTCCCACTCCCTTGGATGAATATTTTGTAGATTTTTTTCGTCAGACTTGCCATGTTTCTTTCCCTATCCCTCATAGCTTCTTATTTCATGGAGAAAATAGCAGTTATCAGAAAAAAAGTCTACATTTTCCCCACCTACCTGCATCTAGTTCATGTATTCTGACATACCTCTGGTTGTGATGGATAAACTACCCATTTTCCTGACAAAGACCCATCATTCTACTTGGCGCCCCAGACTCCATCCCCATTTGCCTATTCAAGGATATTCTTCTAATAATTCTTCCCCTCTCTCTGCATCCTATTTCCTTTTTTTTTTTTTAAGAAAACTTCTATATTGTTTTAAAAAGTTTAAAAAAAAAAACTTTCCCCTGTAAACATATTGTTATTCCGTCTTAAAAGCCCTCTAGCTATTCTCTGCCCCTTCAGTTATCTCTTGTATACTACAGTTATTTACTATTTATTCTTCTCTTATTATCTCTTGAATGGATTGTAGTAAAACTTTCACAGTATTTCTCCTCAGAAACTGCTTTTTCAAGGCCATCAGAAAGATGGCCTTCATATTATTAATATTACCAAATGCAGTGGACAGCTCTCCATCCTCATTTCACTTGACTTATCATTTTAACACACACGGTCATGCCCTCTTCCTGGAAGCCTTTGATCATGCGGCCTCCAGAACCCCACATCCTCCTTTCCTCCTGTCTTACGGGTTGTCCCTTCTGTCCCCATGCTCCCCCAGCACCAGTTCTTGGGCACTTTCATTTTTTCCACACCTACTCCTTGGTGTAACTTACTTTCACTCAGTATCATGGCTTGAAATACTATTTAGACTCTAATTACCTAGATTTGTATCTGTAGCTGAGAAGTTTCCTAGACTCTAACCTCATGCATTCACTACCTATTTAGCATTTCTACATGAATATTTAATAGGCCTCTTACCACGGCTAAAACTGAATTCCTGTTCCCCCTGCTCCCTCTCCCCCAAAAGCAAAATAAAACAACATGCTTCTCCCAGAGCCATTCCCATATCATTGAAAGGGAACTTAGTTCTTTTGTTTGCTCACGTCAAAAATGTTGTAGTTGTTCTTGACTCCTCTATTTCCCTCACACCGTTTGCCTGATTTACTATTAATAGCAATACCTCTAGCTGCTCTATCTATAGGTGCAGATGCACCATCTTGGTTCAAATGATCTACATCTTGCCTGGATTATTAGAAAAGTGCTTTATACTGGTCTCAACTTCTGCTTTTATCTACCTTCAGTCTTGGCTCAGTAAAGCATGCAGGTGATCCTATTAAACATGACTCAGGCCACGCTACTCCTGCTTAATGACCTCCAGAGCTTCCCATCTCCCACATGGCTTATAAGGCCTGATTTATCTAGCCATCTCTCTGATCTTCTCACCTACCAGTTTCTCCTTACTTACCATTCTCTAGCCTCACTGGTCTTTGCTGTTCTTCTAACATGCCAAGTGTGCTTCTACCTCAAGGTTTTCTATTTAGCATTTAGCTCTTAGAAAAGAAAACAAAAATAATATCTTCATTGACTCCCGTTTCTACTCCCCTGATTTGGGGCCAAGTGTGCATGTGTATGCAATTTTTACTCTAAGTGTAATTTCCTTGCTATTTGCTAAGTAAAATCTATTTCTTTAAAAAAATTTTTTTCAGATAGAGTGAAATTGTGGGTAAAAATCTATTTATATATGAAATGAATTTACACATGAGACCGTGGTGCCTTATGTTATTTTACAGACTTATTATGTATCTCCTTTAAAATTTCACATAATAATTGAAATTCTTGTTTACTTATGCTTTTAAAAAAATCACTGTAGTCCATTTTTAAATTATGAACCTTTTGTCTCTACCTGCTAGGCACTATTGAGGTAGAAGATTACATTACCCCTAACATCAGTGGAAGTTCACAGATGATAGGGGCCATGGTTATGACCAAGTCCTCTCTCATCCAGAGCCTCTGAGAGAAGGAACACAGGCTGGGTGACCTCAGAAGAGTCTTGTAGCCTTCGCTTCCCTTCTGTAAAGGGAGAAGGTTGAACCAGTTGATCTCTGAGGTCCTTTCCAGCCCTAACAATCTGTGAATGTGGGCAGGGCCACCACTCAGGCCATAAATACCTGCTGGATTATATCGTGTATCTCCCTTTTCCTACCTGTTCTTTGCCAGCTTTCATGTTAAATTTTCCCACCACACAGGAACACCAGAGGCAAGAGACTTACAGCAGGTATCACCCCTGCCTGCTGCCAAATATCTCCCCAACCTCGCCACTGCCTGCATGGATGGGTTTTTGCCAGAAATTGGCCTGCTTTACTCCCCTTCCACAAATAAACTTTAAAGTACTCCCTTGAAGAGTGAGAAGCTGCCAGTGGTACTGGCAGTGAGTTTTATAATTATTTTTTGATATTTTCCATGTGGCTTTTGGTCTGAGGGCAGCATGTTTGGGTTGGGTTGTTGGAGGGGTTTCCCATGGACATGGTTTTATACCTGCCAGCCATGCAGGATGCAGCATGGTGGGGGAGCTTCCTGCTCCACTGGCCCTCCACTAGCCAGTGCGTGATTGCTCTCTCTGCAGCCCTAACCTTTGTCAACCTGTCTGCTATCGTTGGTGCCTCATCCATGGCAGCTGCAGAGAGCCTCAGACTACTCAGCTTAGAAACGATAAGCTGGCTTTTGAAAGCATCTTCTCTAAAATGACGCTGCAGATAGTGATGAAGGATAATCAGAACAGCACATTGCAGTGGGCCCTGCCCAGTGTTGGCCCAATCATTCATCCTCACAATAGCCATTTCAGGGGAGGCTTTATCTGCATTTTTGGAAGGAGGGTGACTGAGATCTTGACCAGCAATCAGTACAGAGTTGAACTAAATTGGAATGCAGACCTTTCTGCCTTCACTGTACATGTTCTCTTTGCTGCTCCATACTGCCTCTCAGTATAGCCAGTGCTAGACTTAGATCCCTGAAGGGCAACTAGATTTTGATAGTTGATCAGAAGCCCAGATCTAATTCTATAACATGGTTTCTATGGGGAAAAAAATGGATTCCTACTTTTAAACACACTTACAAACTTCGGTAATATTAAGCCTTTTTAGATGGAGGGGAGGCTTGCTATGCTTGTTGACTTAAATTCCATGTTAATCACTCAGGTACCTCTTAAAATATTAAGACAGTGAGGTTAGTTGAGAATTGGCCTACTGTGCATTGCTGGCCATATATTACATTCCTCATCTCTCTTGCTTAAAATAAATAATTAAACACTCTTCAACCAACAGCAACAAAACATACAACTAGAGATTAGGAAATGAGGAAGACTCTAACGCTTCCTTTTAAAACACATGGATCTTGAGGTTTGAATCAAAATGATGGTGTTTTACATTCACGTCTGTTTAATTGTGACACAGTACACCTGCTTGCTCTTAAGAAGAGAAGTAACAGGAGTATGAGGAGGGGGGAAAGTGACGTGGACACCCAATAACTCTTCTCCAGTGATATCCTGATGAGTTAAGCATAAATGAATCAGAAACAGATGGATTTTTTTCCCCCTTGAAATACACATGGGTTTAAAAACCAAGGGAAAATATGCTTGGAAAAAAATGTTCTTTGTTAAAGTCCAAATGTTTGAATTATAATTTAAGATTTTCATAGGTTCCAGCAAGTAGTTGTGTGCACTCATCTCTAATTTAGATGGGGTGTGTGCATAAGCTGAGCGTTTAAACTATTCCATGGAGCTGCTGTCAGGGAGGCGTAACAGTCCTGTAAAATGACATAAGGCACAAGGGCCTTATGTGCAAACTCGTTTCACATGGGTTCTTGGGTATTGAGTAACATGAATTTCGTGTAATTTGAGTCTTGAAAATTTCATAAGGTTTTACCTCAATATTTGTGTGTGAAAGTGGAAACAATTTCAAAGAGATACCTCCAGGTACTATGCCGGGCATCTTTACTGCCCCATCCTCCTGCCAAGGCTGCGATGTCATCTCTGTGACCTTGTCCTTAACTCATTCTTCTTCACTGTGTCAAGTTTGACTGAAGCCAGTATTCCCTATAATTTGTTCCACTAGCTGCAGGTGTTCCTGTGAACTTTGACTTAACTTGGACTTCACTGTAAAGTAGAAAACTGCAGAAAGGTGTCAGTTGGGTATGAGGAAAGCCCCTGACCAAACAAAAGCTAGGTATGAGGAGAGATTTCCCAGTCATCTTCCTCTGACAAGGTCCTTCATTGTTTTCTTGGCTTACCTTGTCATGGAATCTTTGAGGAACTCTGGGAACGGTGACCTTTCAAGAGCACATTTTTCCTAATTATGAAGCTATTAACTCTGAGCAGATTCACGTTGTGTTTCCTGACTCTCCATGGCTTTCCCCTGATACTTCTGCTTGAGTATCTTGTCATCATCTTAAGCTGGACATAGAGAAAACCTTTTTGTCTTGTTTTGACAAGTCATTAAGCAGCTTCTCTGCCTAATGCCTCTGTGCCTGTTGGGAGGGAAAATATCCCTCCTTACATTTATGGCCTCTCCACACTGAACTCCTATCAAATTCTTTCATTTCATTCTCTCAAATATCCATCGGTTCCCACTTATACTTTTTGCATGTGTAGCTTGATGCCTTCCACTCATAGCTTATTTATATGGTTCACAATAACTGCCTTGCTTCCTTTCAATCTCTGGAAAATTCTCTTTATCTCCAAACCATCTTTATCTTGTTTCTTACTTGGTCTCTGCCCTTTCTCTGGTAAACTATTTCTTTTAACATGAATGTGATGTTACCTAACCTTGAAAAGCCTCCCTTCATTAGAAACATTTTTTTTTAACTCTCATAACCACCATCTAGTGTCCAGCTGGATTTTTTGTTCTAATCAAACTAGTCTGTTCTTGGGTCCCCTTTCTACCTTTTTTTTGGTTCATGAATTATGTTTTATGCTGTATTCAATGTCTAAATACTGACATTTTCACCTCATTAGTATCTTTTCATCTCATTCAGAAATCTCTAATATTCTTTGAAAAAATAATGTATGCTTGGTTGGTAACAATGATGTATGACTGTTGACATATAAAATTCCACCTCAAGGGAAGCTTGAGCTCCTATAATGATTATAATGACCATATGAATCTTGCTGGGATTTTAATTTTTTCAGCTGGATTTTGATTGTGATGTTCTGCCTCATTCATTCATTCTCTTACTTTATTTGTTGAACACACATTATACTCCCATACTATATTAAACACTTAGGATAAAATCATGAATCATATGTGACCATGTTCTTGGAAAGTACATAATCAGAGAAACACAGGCATGTATAAATTATAGTAGAGTATATCCACTATGATGAAGGTTTTAATGGAGGCCTGAGAGGACATGAAGTGGGGAGTGAGAGAGTCAGTTAAGGAAAGGGAGGGTGTCTTTGAGGAAGTGACATTGGACTTGAGCCTTCTTGGCTGAGTGAGGTCATGGGGAGAACCAGAGTATTGGTAGAGAATAGCACTGAGAGGCATGGAAGCATGGGAAAGGAGGGCATGTGGAGGGGAAGATGAAACAATAGGTGTGGTTAGAATGTAGGGTATGGTAGGAGCAGTAACAGGACATAGTCAGGTGGTAGGTTAGACCAGATTCGTGACCACGCTGAATCATATCTCAAGTTTCTGGAGGTTGCTTAATGCTTTTGTTTGCATGTGTGTTTGTGTTTTAGCATAATGAAGTGATACAATTTGTTTTTGAGATTGTAACCTTTACATCGTTGTAGAGGGTAGATTTGAGAAAAGAGAACTGGGGAGATGATTTAAGAGGGTGTTCCAAAGATCCAGGCAAGAGACAATGAGGGCTTGAAGTGGGCTGTGGCAGCAGGGAATGGAAAGGACAAACTTCTTAACAGCAGAATTCAGTGAGCGTTTGAATTCAATGGCCAAGTAGAGAGAAGCAGCT
This sequence comes from Theropithecus gelada, assembly GCF_003255815.1. NCBI lineage: Eukaryota > Metazoa > Chordata > Mammalia > Primates > Cercopithecidae > Theropithecus > Theropithecus gelada. The sequence continues at coordinate 63,694,837 of NC_037683.1, read as the reverse complement.
GATGAATCTAGGAGACATTGTTTGTATGAATGGCAGGACAATTTACAGAGATAGGAGGACAGGAAGAAAAACCAATTTAGGGTGGGCAGATAGCATCTACTTTTTGACCTGTTGAGTTGGAATTGGCTAGGAGGCATCCAAGCAAAGCTGCCTGGAAGGCATTTGGAAATGCAAGATGGGGGCCAAAAGAGGGAGTTTGCATTAGAAATAACGACTTGTGTAACAAACCTGCAGGTTGTGCACCTGTACCCTAGAACTTAAAGTATAATAAAAAATTAAAAAAGAAAAATAATGACTTGTCATGTGTTTAGGCTCCCATGGCCTGAAGAGTGGTAGATTTTTATGCACTTAAGGAAAATTCTTAAGGGCGGTATCGCTTATGCCTGCATTGCTCTTATTTCTCTCAGATATTTTCACATTTCCTAGACAAATTTTTCCGTGAACATCTCTTCTGCAGCTACAGATTTTGATGCTGATTCTTTTTTTTAGGCCTTAACTTGAGACCTTTTAGAGAGAGAAGAGTTTCATGTTTTATGCCATTTTGAAGTTGCAGTTCTGTGGCTAAGCATGTTTTTCTCTGTATTGTAAAGGAGAGAAGTCAAGCACATTTCTTTTGGTTTAGACATTTCAGGCAGGTGATTTCACAGATATTGTGTCATGAAAATCTTCCCATTCTTTATCTCATTGGGTAGATTGGAAACTTCTAATTTACCCAATGAGATAAATTTGAATTTTCAATTTGAAGTTATAAAAATTCATGCTTCAGTTGCCAGCCACAGCAGCCAGTGTTGTACTTGGCCGGTGTTACTTAAAAAGGCTTTGAGCATTAATCCGGTTTTTGAATACTTGTAGTTTATTTCTTAATTGAAGAGACTATATTCTATACAGTTTCAGTATAGAATCTATAAATGTTCTTAGTTGATACAATCTCTACCATTTATTCTATAAATGGAATCTCCTGTGTGATACAGTCTCTACCATTTATCCTATAAATAGACTCTTCTGTGTCCTACTATCAAACATCTGTCAGGCCTCATTTTTCAAAGAGCTTTTGAGTGTTGAGTCAGGGGTAACATTAAATACTTAATAACCAGTATAGTCATATGTATGTGTAAGTGTTTGGATTTATTTAAAAATATACTGCTGTCTTAGTCTGTTCAGGCTACTATAACAAGCTACCAATAAGACTGATTGGCTTACAAACAGCAGAAATTTATTTCTTACAATTCTAGAGGCTGGAAAGTTCAAGATCAAGGTGCTAGCAGTTTTGAGGTTTGATGAGGGTCTACTCCCTTAGGATTCATAGAAGGCTGGCTTCTCTGTGTTCTCACGTGGTAGAATGGGTGAGGGAACTCCTTGGCATCCCTTTTATAAGGACATCCTAATCGCCTACCAAAGGCCCCACCTCCTACTGCCATGACATTGGAGGTTACGATTTCAGTATCTGAATTTTGAGGGGACACAATCATTCATTATGTAGCTGCTGCCATACAAATATATGATTCCATTCACCTATATAAGGTATATAATAGGCAAATTCATAGAGACAGAAGGTAGAATAGAGGTTATCAGGGGCTGGGGGGATAGAGAGTTATTGTTTGATGGGTGCTGAGTGTCTGTTTGGGATGGTGAAATAGTTCTGCAAATGGGTAGTGATGCGGTGAGTATGCAACATTGTGAATATAGTTAATGCCACTGAATTGTATACTTAACAAATATTACCATGTATTACCTAGGTATAAAATATACCTCATGAAAGTATTGCTCAAATTATTCATTAGATCATTTCTAAGTTATCTGTTGATACCTAGAAATTATCAGTGTAATCTTTTGTTTCATAAATGATGTCACTGTCTAAGCTCAGATGTGACACAGGGAACAGCATCAAATGCTTCCAAGCTTCTAAGTTCCCCATTAAATTGACAGTCAGTTGGGTCTCTGGAACTGGTACTTTGTTATAGCTGAAAAATGACTGGATGATGCTCACCTAGAAGCCAGTCCTTCCCACATGGCCTAGGAAGAATTTGTACTTTGGCCTGCACCAAAATATCAGTACCAACCTGCCAGCTGTCACCCCTTACACATGCTCTGAAACACACGTGCCCTTGCTGCTCCCAACACCTGTGGAGTTTCAGCAGCCATGGGAAGCCACTCACATCTGTGCTGGCACCACTCCAAGGTCTATTACCTGCTTTCCTGGCTGCCACTGGTGACATAATTAGGTAGCTTGTAGTCTCAATAAATATAGAATTTCTTTTTACCAACTGGTATGGGAATATTTCAGTATTTTAACCATCAGTACATTCCATCTGAATGTCAACCCTGGTTGCATACTACAGTGTACTTCCTTTTTTGTTGTTTGTTTAATAAGACAGGATCTCATTGTGTCCCCTAGACTGGAGTGCAGTGGCAGGATCATGGTTTACTGCATCCTCAATCTCCTGGGCTCAAGTGATCCTCCTGCTCTAGCCTCCCATGTAGCTGGGATTAGAGGTGTGCACTACTATGCCAGGCTAATTTCTTTCTTTTCTTTTCTCTCCTCTTTTGAGAGTCTCACTATGTTGCCCAGGCTGTTCTCGAACTCCTGGGTTCAAGCAATCCTCTCACCTTGGCCTCCCAAAGTTCCGGGATTACAGGTGTGAGCCACTGAACCCAGCCTGCAATATACTTAAGAGTTTATAGTAACAACGTTCATAAAGAGTAGCTTATAATGGCTTATTCCTTAAAGATTAACATATAGCTGGGCTTGACCTGGATTCCATGTTGAATTCTTGTATTTTGGGTAGTTTAGAAGTATTGCTATTGGTTTTGAGATGGGGTAAAGATCATTCTCACCTTATCACAGGTTGAGGTAGAGATAATTTTTCTTGACTTCCTAAATAATCTTTCCTGAACCTTGTGGGTGGGGGTAGTGCCAAAGTTCCTGTTTAAAGTATTTTGATGTTTGATCTGGGCATAGACACACTTGTTTTGTCTCTTTTCTACATGGTATGAATAGCTTATGAGTTATGAATTTGAACCATTTTAGAAATATGAAAACTCCTCAGTTCCTTTCCCTAGAGACCTTCCTCATGGCTTCACGAATATGGATTCTTATGTGTACTATTTTACTTTAAATTCTATTAGTATCTGTATTAGGCTGTTCTTGCATTACTATAAATAAACACCTGAAACTGGGTAATTTATAAAGAAAAGAAGTTTAATTGGCTCACAGTTTTGCAGGCTATACAGAAAGCATGGTGCAGCCATCTGGTTGGTTTCTGGGGAGGCCTCAGGAAGCTTACAGTCATGGCAGAAGGTGAGGGGTGAACAGGCACATTACATGGCCACAGCAGGAACAAGAGAGAGAGGGAGTCGGGAGAGAGGTGCCACACACCTTTACATAATCAGATCTCATGAGAACTCACTATCACAAAGACAGCACCAAGCCATGAGCAATCCACCGTATGATCCAAACACCTCCCACCAAGTCCCGCCTCCAGCACTGGGAATTATAATTCAACACTAGATTTAGGTGGGAACAAATATCCAGTGTATATCAGTATCTTTCAGAAAATCTTTTGCCACATGTGATTTTTCTGTATGTTCATAAGTCTTTGTGTTGAAAGATAAGCTTGTGTGTATGTGTGTGTGTGTGTGTGTGTACAAACAGAATTAAATGAAATAACATCTCTCATGACCACCACACCCAGCTATTTTTTTTATTTTATTTTGAGTAGAGATGAGGTCTTCTATGTTGCCCAGGCTGGTCTCAAACTCCTGGGCGCAAGTGCTTCTGCCACCTTAGTCTCCTAAAGTATTTGGATTACAGGCATAAACCCTCATGCCGAGCTGACCTTAATATTTTTGACAGAAAACATATTTCGTCAATTGGTACTCAGGTATCTAAGTCCAGGAACATTCTGGTAAATGGAAAATATTTTTAGTTCCATATTTTTTCATAATTAAATGTATAATTATTTCACCCTCCAATGAACTTACCATCTTTGGATCTCCATTTAGAAGACATTCTTTACTAAATATTTTTGTAAGAAAGATCTATTTGTGATCCTTTTTTATGTTTGGCTAAATTTAGAGGCTGTGAAACTTTAGGCCTTCTGAACGTTTTTCATTCTGTGATTGAATGAAAATTTTCTAATTAAAAATAGGAATTCTTTAGGAATTTCATCAAAAGGTTCTTCCACCAGTAGGAGCTATTATTCCAAAGTGAAGTTTGAGAATTTCAAATTAAATCTTGTATACTATTTGAGGAGCTCTCAGCATTGGCTTATTTCAGTTGCTCCCTTGCATTTGTAGGGAAATTTCTTAATTTCAAGGTCTTCCTGTTGGCAAGCTTTAGTTTCATCATTTGCAATTTGCTAAAAGCTTTGAAAACTTGAGTGTTTTGACATTTCATTGATTGCATTTTGATTACTTTATTAAAGCTTTCTACTTGATTTTGAACAGAATGCAATAAATTCAGTGGATTTGTGTACAAAAATAGATCAATACCATCATAGGACACTAGGGTTGATTTACAAAATAGTTCTACAAGTTTTCTAAAATCCAACCGATGATAAAGGAGCAAAGAGATAGAATACACACTGCCTGGTAGAGGCATGTATAAGCATATCAACTTTGCCACCAAAATGTTGTTTATAGTTGCTTTAACTGTGTGTGCATATAAACTACATAGCTATATATATTTAGAGTTAACTATATATACATATATAGTTATATATAGTATACACTTACATATATAAAGTAATTAAAAACACAATCTGCTAAACTGGTATGTATGTGTTTGTGTACATATACAGTTAAAATAACTAATGTAATGAAAAATTGTAAGGCATTTACCTTATGCACACACACACACACACACACACACACACACACCCCACTATGCACTTGGTAATTTTGTAAACTATAGCTATTTTGATTAGTAGACTATCACAGTTTGGGCACAATTTCAAATTATTTCAACCCTATGTGTTTCTTAATTTAGTAAAAACCATGTTTTTACTAGGATGCTGTATTCTACCAAATTTTTGTTTTATATTTGTATTACAAAAACAAATACTTTTATTTTCAGTGATAAGTTTTTAAACTAAATTTGCAATTGCAGTTGCAGTTGCAATATTATCAGCTACTTAAGACATGGTGAACTTCCCAAAGCTTTAGTCTAGTCTAGAGAGTGAATGAGGAAGCAAATGATTATTGGCATTTATTTAACTGACTTTTTTGAAGCATCTGATGACAGTGATTATTCCACTGTTTGCAAACCTGTGCTAATGAGTCAGGCATCCAGTTAATGGTATTGCTTCACTTTTCTTATGTGCACAAGAAATCTTGGAATTGAAATAGGTGAAATTAATTTAGGGGAACAACTATGCTGCCTGAACAAAAAGTCATGCATCAAAGAGTGATGGATTAAACACACCTTCTGCAGCTGCACATGATACACCATCTTCAGGCACCATCTTTCAAAAAAAACTACCAATTTTTGAAGCAGACGTTGATGCTTCTTGGGCAGATTGTGGTCATGTGGTCAGTGATGCATTGTGGCTCCAGTGGTGGGTGGTAAATATTGACAAACATTCTGTTCAAGTTACATGCTCATCATCAATTTTCTTTCGAAATGGAAACTTAATGCTTAATTTTTCACTAAATATGTATTTTCAGTTTTTGAGCTGATTGCTGCCGGGAGGGTTCATTGCAATGTTACAAAGCATTACCAAAAAATAAATAAATAGTCATAGCTTTCCACCACAATATATGATAAAACCACTGTAGCAAGAGTGTTCAGACTCCTCTCTGCATGTTCTTCAGCAGGACTGACTGCAAGACCTTTATTTCCTACACACATTTTACAAATACCAAATTTGTGCTTCTCTGCATTTTCCATTGCTCCAGTTGACTGGTGAATTAGCAGCTTCATGCCTTTTGCAGTTAGGGCATGTGAGTGGTTTGGGGAGCAGCTTTGAATACTTATCCCATCACTATTTGGGATCAGGAGTAGCTGTCTGAAGCCACTGGTATGAAAATACACTTCATTTTATTAGGGAGTGCTGTGTATACTGCCCTTGCAAGTAAAGCATCAATTGAGTTAAGATAGAAAAGTATGTAGAAAACAGCATCCATCGAATACTAGTTGTTTCTAGATTTAATCACGTGTTACAGTGATAACTTTGTTGACAGCCGGAGTGTCTCCCATACTAATAGATAAGTCCATGGCAGAAATAAGTACAAAGTGGTTTATTGTGATGTTAAAAGAAACTGGAAACTAGTTAAACCATCCTGGTTTAGGTTAATGCAAATGCTAATAAAAAGACTTTTAAAATTAAAACAGCAACAATAGGACAAATGTAATGGTCAGGATGCCAGGACTATAGGTATAAACCAAGACTGTTTCTACCAGCTGGGACATGTGATTGTGCTAATTATCAGTAATCCTCTATAGAAGGTTGATATTACAACTCCCTTTAAGTGGGAAGAAATTGAGGCTCAGCCAGTTTAAATACCTTATCGAGGATCAGATAGCTAGTAAAAAAAAAAAAAAAAATCTGTATGATTCTGAATATTTATCCCACTGTAAGAGTGATATAGTGGCCATTCTAGTATTTGAAAACCTTAAGTATAGAATGAAGATACAATGTTAAAGAATATATAGCTCCTCAATAATTGCTGATATTTTAAAAAACATTTAAAATACACGTAAAGGCTCCTTATGGAGCCTTTATGTTGTATGCAAGATAATTACGTAAGAGGTTAAATTTTGAAGATTTTTGCAGAGAGGGCATCACGGAGCTCAGAGGCTCAGTGGTAGAAGCGAGGGAGGTAGTCTCCCAGGAACAGAGTCAGGAGGTGGTAGCCAACCCTGAGTGTGAGAGAGCTGAGATATGAAGGGCTTGCCTTGTAGGTTTGCCCAGAAAGTACTGAAGGGCAGGTCAGTTGGTCAGAGGAAAAGCAAATTAGGTTATCTCCACTATTAAGCAGGGCTTTGGAAGGAGAGTGAGGGTCTTGTATTCAGAGTTCAAAGGAAAGACACCACAAGACTCTAAGGAGAAGGCTAGTTGATTGGAGTTTTTGCTTTTCCCTTTTATTAATCAACATATTGTAACTGAGACCGTCATTTTGTTCAGAATCCTGAACCCTCCAAGCCAGACCAGCCTAGTTCTCAATGCTATGAACACAATGACATGTTTCTGTCTCACTCCTCACAGGCAGTATGGTAGTGGAAACCTGAGGCCCTTTCTCATCTTTCTTCTCCAGGACTGACAGGATTAGTTCCCGGATGTGTCTCCCGCGCTTCCCACAGCAACGCGCGCGCTAGTGTGTGGCTTCCATCTCTTTGTAAAGATAGCAAGGTGGATTTCCAGGTCTGTGACGTGATTTCCTGAAAAGCTTGAGAATGGAGAACCACTCTTTGATTTGACAGCAAAACATGGAAAAGCAGGCTC
>NC_037683.1:63679895-63684895 GCF_003255815.1 Theropithecus gelada | reverse complement strand
TTTTCTTCCTTTTCTTTTCTTTCTTTTCTTTCTTTTTTGTAAAGATGGAGTCTTGCTATGTTGCCCAGGCAGGCCTTGAACTCCTGGGCTCAAGCAATCCTCCTGCCTCAGTCACCCAAAGTGCTGGGATTACAGGTGCAAGCCACCACATCCAGCCTCATTTTTTTCCTTTAGGACATATTTTAGGTCCTATTTATGAACAAATTCCTACCCTGAAATAATAAAATATTCTTATGAAATATTTTTCTGAAAGTTTTATTTTTTAACTTACAGGCCTTTAATCCATTTGGTAATTTTTTGTTTACATCTAGTTGATTTTTTTATTATGGAAAATTTAGTTATTCCAAGACAGTTTACTAACTAGTCTATCACTTGCCTTCTAGTTTATGATGCCTTTGCTCTCATACCCAGGTTCTCATACAAGTATATAATTGTATCTGTGCTTTCTAGTCTGCTGCATTGACTTTAAAAAAAATGTTCCTGCCTAGATACTACCATGTTTTTATTCATTTATTAATTTTTAAGACAGAGTCTTGCTCTCTCGCCCAAGCTGGAGTGCAGGGACCACAGGCATCCACCACCACGCCTGGCTAATTTTTGTGTAATTTTTGTATTTTTAGTAGAGGTGTGGTTTCACCATGTTGGCCAGGCTGGTCTTGAACTCCTGGTGTGAACTCTCACACCAATAGGCAGAACACTGGGAGATTTCGCTGAGAAGGGAACAATTGAGCTTGTCCCTATTTATTAAAAGATATAAGTTTCCAAGGGGAGAATAGAAAACTAGCTTTACAAAAGCAAAGTGCTTTTGACCCAGAAATTTCACTTGTGGTAATTTGTCCTACAGATATATGTGTTCACAAAGACTTACACATGAGGATGTTCATTCATCATCATTCCTAAAAGCAAAATAATAAAAACAATCAAAGTGCCCATCATTATGGGACTGGTTTAATACTCCGAAACTGTCACAAGTATTAAGTGTTTATGTACTGATTTAGAAACATATAACATTAAATTTGAAAAGAATAACCTGAAGGCTCAGAATAATACATGTGGAAAGAAAAAGGATATGCTTATAGGTGCATGAAAAAAGTCTGAAAGGTTACTGTTTCAGTTATCCATTGCTGCAAAACGAACCACCCCAAAGTTTAGTGGTTTAAACAACCCATTTTTTATGCTATTGATTTTGTGTGTGAGGAGTTTGGGCAGGACACAGCTGAGGAGGCTTGTCTCTGCTCCAGCATGACTGGAATCTCAGGTGAAATAGCTTATATAATTGGAAATAGCTGGTCTCCTTGAAGGGGCCATATGTCTGCTTGTTGGTTGGATCCCTTAATTCTTTTCTACATCTCATGCCTATTTAATATGGCTCCTTCATTCATGAGTCTGGAGCCTGGGCTGGGATAGTTGGAAGGTCTGGGGCTGACTGAGGCAACCTCTCTGTCTCCTTGCCTCTATTTTTTCTATCTCTCTAGTCTGTGTATAGCCTCATGTGGCATCTTCATGTGGCTAACTTGGACATTTTTACAGCATGGCAAGAATGCTGTAAAGAAGGGTAAATGGCAGCTTGCTTGTCCTAGAGTAAGCATTCCAAGAGGCCTAGGCAGAAGCCACAAAGCTTTTTGTAACCTGGCCTTGGATGTTCTGAAGCATTATTTCTGCCAAAATATATTGATCATGCAAGTCACTAAGGCCAGCCTAGGTTCAAGGAATTAGAAGCTATCTTAATGGTCGAACGGCAAAGAATTTACAGCCATCATTAATCCAATTCAGATATATAAGAAGTTTGTTAATAGCAATTGTCTCTGGGATATTAGATAGACTTATATTTCATTGCATATTTTTGAATGGTTTAATTTGAACAAAATGTCATTATCATACCTGCATGACATTTTCAATGGGAAAAGCAGCTTCCAAACCTAGTTACTGATAAAAAGCTCAAGGGGCATGGAATTGTGTAACCTGGTGAGGCATGGAAGGAATCATGCTTGATTATTTAATTGTTCCTTAGTGTGCCTATGAAATATTTGCTGTCTTTTCTGTATAAGGTAGTTTGAGCCAGAGAAGTAGGGGAAGCAGAAGACCAGAGTTTTAGTCTAAGTTAACGACCTTAAGTTCTAGAAAGGGAAAAAAAATTAAACACAGTTAGGTCTGTTTAGAGTTTTCACATAAAATGGAAATCACTCTTTACAGGAAAGGTTCATGTTTCCTGAATTTCTACTTCTTCTAGTTCAGCTATTTGAAGATGTTGGACCTGGAGTCTGTCAAGCCAAAGGTGAAAAGGTACTGGGCTGCTCTTGAACTCCAAGGGGCTTAGGAAATATAATGGTAACATCCAGCTTGCAAGATAGGAGTTAAGTGCAAATGGATGTGGCCCCAGTTAAAAATAATGAAGAAAAAGGTAAATGTACACATACACATGTATATATGGGTATATTTGATGCCGTGTGTGTATATGCTATATCATGTGCATAGAAAGCTATTGAAAGACTTAATGTGTTGCCTTGAATCTACATGCCATGACTTTCTTTTAATAATACAGAAGGTCCTGCCTTTCATCTGAATTCAAAGCCCATTCTCTGTGGCCTTGGGTAGCTTTCAGGCTGTTGCATCGACTAAGTGGCTCATCTCTTCTAGGGACCCAGAATAGGAGAATCTACTGTCAGCAAAGGAAAAGGAGGGGTTTTGTTCTGATGATTTGCTTGGTTTGCTGAGGCCTAAAGCTCATTTCAAATTTAGGATTGTAGTTCTAATCTTACAATTTAAAATTCTAAGAAAATTCCAAATTTAGGACTGTAGTTAAAGTAGTCCCCCCTTATCCGTGGTTTCACTTTCAGCAGTTTCGGTCACCCACGGTCAACTACGGTCCAAAACATAAAGTGAAAACTCCAGAAATAAACAATTCATATGTTTTAAATTACGCCAGTTCTGAGTAGCATGATGAAATCTTGCTCCTTCCTCCTTCGTCCTACCCAGGTCATAAATCCTCCCATTGTCCTGTGTATCCACACTGTAGATGTTATCTGCATGTCACTCACTCATTAGCCATTTCAATTATTAGATTAACTGTTGTGGTATTGTTCTACTTTATTATTATTGTTGTTAATCTCTTACTGTATCTAATTTATAAATTAAATTTTATCACAGTTTGTATGTTTAGGAAAAACATAGTATATATAGGGTTTCGTTCTATCCATGGATTCAGGTATTGGGGTTCTTAGGATATGTCTCCTGGGAATAAAGTGGGACCGTTGTGTAATATGTTTTGAGCTTCTAATTTATGTTGCTTTATTCAATTTCCCTTTTAGTCACATTTTTTTTTTTTTTTAAATCTGAAAGCTTTCAAAGGAAAAAATAGTTCCGAAATTATTCACTGACGTTCTTGTAAATGACAACCAAATACCGTGGAAAAATCTGAAGTTTATTTTTAAATCCAAATATGCACAATTATCCATGGAACTAATATTGTGCAATCAGATACTTTATTTAACAGAAATGTACATTTTTCATAAATACATCTTGCCTCGTAGTGCTTTTTGAAGTGGCTGTAAGACCTTCTTTGGAGGTCTTCTTTGGTAAATGCCATCCGTGTTTTGCAGAGAGATGATCTAAGTCTCATGATCAATTACCTACATGCAAAGAATAGTTTGAACACTGAAATTTGATCTTTTCTGTTTTGTTGTACTACTTAATATAATAGTAGTGATAGTATTATTAATAAGGTATTGAGAGTATTAAGAGAGTTGGCAATATTGTTGGCAGTGTCCTCTTCTTTTGACATGTAACAGTTAGAAATTCTAAAGAGCTTTCGTTTGATTTCAGCAAATAAAAGACTTCAAGAAAATAACCAAGAAAGTTCCACAGTAAACCACCTTATGCTTGGGAAGCCCGGGTGATTGTAACTATTTCAGTAGGTTTGGGTGCTGACTCACCTGAAGGTCTATAGGATGACTCAGTTTTCCTGCTCTGTCTCTTTCTTTGGACTTCTGGAAAGCCTTCTCTGTATGTAGCATTATTTCTGTCACATTCTATTGATCATGCAAGTCACTAAGGCCAGCGTAGGTTCAAGCAATTAGAAGCCATTTTAATGGTAGAATGGCAAAGAATTTGCAGCCATTGTTAATCTGACTCAGATACATAAGAAGTTTGTTAATAGCAATTGTGTCTCGGGGGTCTGGGATATTAGATAGACTTATATTTCATTGGGGCTATTGCCCTGCCCTGGTTTGAATATGAAAGTTAAGTATTTCATTCACTGCTGTTCTTCCCTCATTAGCTTGCAAGAATTAAAATCATCCTACTTTGGTGCCTGTTAATTGTTACTGCTAACGTGTATAATGAAATGGCATAGCTAATGATTCAGAATATATATATATATTTTCCTAGATTTTCATGAATTGGAAAACATGGAATTAAAAATGTTCCAGTGGCCGGGCGCGGTGGCTCAAGCCTGTAATCCCAGCACTTTGGGAGGCCAAGACGGGCGGATCACGAGGTCAAGAGATCGAGACCATCCTGGCTAACACGGTGAAACCCCTTCTCTACTAAAAAATACAAAAACTAGCCGGGCGAGGTGGCGGGCGCCTGTAGTCCCAGCTACTTGGGAGGCTGAGGCAGGAGAATGGCGTGAACCCGGGAGGCGGAGCTTGCAGTGAGCTGAGATCCGGCCACTGCACTCCAGCCCAGGCGACAGAGCGAGACTCCGTCTCAAAAAAAAAAAAAAAAAAAAAAAAAATGTTCCAGTGTTGTCAATTTTAAATAGGAAAACTGATATTAGAAAGATTAATTGAATTTAAAAAAAGGATGGATATAGATGTAAACTTATTTTAAAGATCAATAAGCCGGGCGCGGTGGCTCACGCCTGTAATCCCAGCACTTTGGGAGGCCGAGGCGGGCGGATCACAAGGTCAGGAGATCGAGACCACGGTGAAACCTCGTCTCTACTAAAAATACAAAAAATTAGCCGGGCGCGGTTGTGGGCGCCTGTAGTCCCAGCTACT